>NC_053452.1:9483996-9518996 GCF_015227805.2 Hirundo rustica | reverse complement strand
GTGCTCTCAGATTGTCTGCCCTGGCATCTGTGAGCTCCGCCTGGAACTGCTTTGTTTGCTCTGTTACAAAGGAGTTTAAGATACTGATCCACACACTTGTGTTCAAAAGCCAGAAAATTATTTCCTAGGAAATCTCTAGGGATACAATAGGCAGGGACAGGGGAAGAAATCCTCTTATAAAAGTCGGGGGAAAGGTAACATGGATCCAGTCAATCGCAGAATGACAGCATGATTTGGGTTGGAAGGGACCTTAAAGATCACCCAGTTCCAACTCCTTGCCACGGGCAGGGACACCTCCCATTGTCCCAGGTTGCTCAGGGATCCATCTACCCTGGCCTTGGACACTTCCAGGGATGGGGCAACCACAGCTTCTCTGGGCAACATGTGCCAGGATCTCACCACCCTCACAGGGAAGAATTCCTTCCTGATATCTAATATAATATATCCTGATATCTAATCTAAACCTACTTTTTTCAGGGTGAAGCCATTCCCCCTTAACCTGTCACTCCAGGCCCTTGTAAATAGTCTCTTTCCGTGTTTCTTTTAGGCTTCTTCAGCAGGCCTCAATTAGCTCACTCCAAAACCTTCTCATCCCGAGGTTCAAGATTGCCAATTTTGTCAATCTTTCCTCACAGCAGAGATGCTCCATCCCTCTGATCATCTTCGCGGTCCTCTATTCAGACCAGAACTTACTGAAATTAGTATCTCTACTGTACAGCTCTTAGTTTCTGAACATAAACTGGGATTTTACTATTTTATTCTCATTGCAAAAATAAAAGTGTAAATGCATCCTTTTATCCTTCATCCAAGGGTGACAAAACCAGTATGACTTTACTCCAGGCAGGCAGGATTGGGATTACCCCAATTTGCTTTAATCCAGCTTTACCTACAGTCTCACTTTTCCACAGATCATACATAGCCATACCCTCACCATGTCACTAAGCACCCCTGCCACACTGTGCCCATCAGTTGCCAACTCTGTCACACCAGAGACGGCGCCACTTCCAAAAGACAACAGCCACATCCCAGGCCACAGCACGTACCAGTAATAATTTGCAAGAACAGACATGAGGATGACTTAAAACACGATCATTGTACTGACAATCTCGGTCAAGCTCCCTCCTGAATATTTACCCATTCATTTGATGCTGTTAAATAAACCCCCCAAAAACCCAACATAAACCGGTAGGGTAAAAGCCATGGGAGAAAACAGCTTTCATATTCTCCGTGCTGCTCGCACTCCCTCACAAAGAAAAGCGCTTGTATTGTACATGGCAGCTCGTGTAAGGACAGGGACAATAGCTTCCCATGCACATTTTATCTGGATTAGAACTGCTGTGCCATATATAGAAATGTGTGATAAGTGCATTAGCAAAATTATAACTGTATTTTAATCACAGCGTAACAACCTCACTGAAAGTCCCTCTACAAGGCAGGCAAACCCAATAATGCTCAAGACTGAAGCTGAATTTTGAGCCCTCTGTGAGTGTTTGAGTGGGTTCAAAATTAAGTAAAATGAGTTTATCTATCCCTATTTCTCTAATAATACTTAGCACTTAGCACTTTTCATCTTCAAAGCACTTTACAAACATTAACTAATTAACTATTAATTGGTAAATTTGAAAAGGTTGATAGGTGAGGTGAGTTTCGGATAAGACCCAGCAATACGGATGTTTAGTTTATCTGTGAATTACTTAATCATTAGTGAATCATAGAAATTAGTAATGAAAAAGACCTATAGGGTCACCCTGTCCAGCCTGCTGCCATTACAGGATTTTCCCTTACAATATATTCTCAAGTGCTTTGTCTAGTTTAATTAGAAATTATCCAAGCAATGGGGCTTCCACCATTTCCCTTGGGATATTATTCCTTCTTAGTCTAATGTATCTTTCTGTTAGGAGGTTATAATATTCAACATAAGTTTTTCCTTGCCATTTCATCCCATCATTTCTGTGTATGCCCTCTTGGACCATTTCAAACAATTCTTCTGCTGTTCGATTACATGCAAATTTTTCTCTCTTTGCTCCTCCCTGGGTTGATCTGGCCCAGAGCCACCAGATACTGGAAAGAATTTATTCCTGAAGAGTGAGAGAATAGCATTTATTGTCACTGAAGGGCAATTCCAGCCTAAAACCATATTCTATATTAAACCACCTCAAATTCACTTCGCTTAGCAAAGTGGATTCCAGACTTTGAGCTCAGGTATCAGCCTGGGTAAAGCTCTCCCCCAGTAAAACCAGCTTTTCTCCTTGTCCATAAACTCCATGCAGACTGTAGATTTCTCAGAGCACCTGAAGTGATTCTTATGTGTTGTCCCTAAAGCCAACCATTGTTCTTTGGTCCTAAATCACCCCGAGTCCAGTACCGAGCCTAAATCACTCTTATTCTCATTCAGAGAAACAAACGTCATTCCTTTCAACAAAGAGGTCCCAGAAGACAACCTTAAAGGAGCTTGTTTCCAGGACAAACTGAGATGCATTGCTGAGAATTAAAGCAGAGGTAAGGAATTGGACAAAACACCATGGTGTAAAAGGACACTTACATTCACCTGGTACCAAGAGGTCTCAATCAAAATGATACCATGAAAAGCTCACCACACCTCATAATTTTTTCACGTCCTTGTCAACATCCAGGATTCGTAGGTTCTCCAGCTACCTCTGACACTAGATACGTTCAAATTTCTCTATGGACATCCCATTCTCCTGTCTGTCTCCTCCTAAATGCCATTTACAGGTTTTTACAAATCATGGACCATAACGGGTTTGGCTTCATGGTTGTCTTTCATCTTGCATGCTCATTTTGCTAGAGTCAGTTGGATCTGGATATGCTTCAAATCCCAGGTAACCCAGGGTTTCCCAATGCTTCATCCATTGCTTCCTCCATTTCTGCATGCTGGGGAACCACAGCAAGACACAAGATGTGACTGTTGGTCTATTTAGAACTGTTGTACAACAGATTTTGATTCCTGAAACAACATTGCAGGACTTTACCAACCACAAACAGGCCTGCTGACTTGCCCAAGTGATCTGTACAATATAACACAAGGATGATTCGAATTTGGGACCTTTTTCTTTTCCCTAATTCCAAACGTAAAATCTTTACAGTGAAATTCTAAACAGACTCCAGCTCTGTAATGGGAGCAGACAAACATCTGTCACTCTTGTGACTTCCCCCCAGCCTATGATAACAGATCACTTCTGGCCAGTTTACTGCAACAAAAATAAAGCTGATTATTTAAAGTTCTAAAAATAAACAAACAGAAGTAAATATACTTGACTTGAGACACTCAGATGAAAAGCTGGGTCAGAATCTTTTAATTTGTTATGACCCAACAAAGGCTGATGAAACCTTTTACAAGATTGGACCGAAGTGCTCACCTCCGGTGGAGTCTGGACCAGCTGTGGTACCTCAAAGCCAGGCTGATTAACTGGGCAGAGGGATGGAAACATGAATACAACTCCTGAGACTGTGCCAACTCCTCCAGCAAAGCAAGCTCCACAGACATTAAGGAAAACCTAAAACTGTTTCCTCAAAGGACTTTCAAAGTTCTCCTACATGTGCTGTGAGTCACTTCCCTCCACCAGTGATTTTAACAACACCGTTAATAATTCCAAAAGTCTGCAACAACTTGAATCCAAACTTTGAAGGTGCTTTTTTGCTCCGGAGGATATATACTTTCAGTCTAGTAGAAAGAAAACAAACAAACAAAGCAAAACTGTGAGTTCTTCTACAAAACCAGACAGTTTATTTTCATGTAATGATGTGCAAAACGTTGCTGGTTTGAAGATGTACCATCAAATGTTGTAAATATTTCGTAGTCCTTGATTCAGTTTTTTACCTAGAGGACAATGTTTGTTTTATAGAAGTCATCATTTTCCTATCATTTTTCCAGTTTTTGGTGCTTAAAAAGTAGTCAAGTTTTAGTTTTCAAATCATAGAGGAAAATAAACATAATCCTTTCTTGTGTCCCACAGAAGCACACAGTGAACAGTATTAAATACAGACAATTCAACTGCAAGTAATTAGCATTTTTCGTTCCTTAATTTGTAGGAGAACTATCTTGGAAAAAAAAACATAGAAGATTCTAAGCATATACAGAATTAAACTTTGGTGCTTCTCTGCCAAAAAATTTCTCCCTCACATCAGGAGTGAGATTTTTAAAAAGCAGTCAGTGATGAAAGGTCATTTCAGAAGGAGCTAGACACAACCCACCTGAAAATGATGCTTCTTCCAGTATCATGCCAGGCAATTAGAAAAAGAAGCAACCAAACCCAGTGGGTCCGTGTCTGCATAAGAAATCCTTTCTTTTCATTAGCCAAAACAGCGTAATGGCATTTTAGTCACATGTGAGTACAGGTGGTGGAGCCTGGCTGAGCTTTTTCAAACTGGTAACAGATAAAATTGCATTCATATATAATTAATACACGCTCAGTCACTTTTGAGGAAAGATATTTTTCAGGCAGACATTCAAAGATCTGAGTTTTGATTTTTACTGGTGCTAAAACATTTCCCAGAGACATGTGTGTGTATGTGTGTGTGTGTGTCTGTGAGGGAGAGAGAACTTACACATTGCTCAAAATAAGGAAAAGACCTCTTAAATGTCAGTAAATACATTTGAATAACATAATTTGACAAGTTGCCAGAAAAACCCACAAAACAGAAAATACCAGCCCACCAGCTATATAGGACATAGGAAGATGCTCACTCAGCCTTCCAGTACTCATAGGGACCCATCCATCCCCTCTCCAAACCCAACTTCTCATTGGGTCAGCTCGTGTGTAAACTGAGTGAATCCTCGCTGGAATCTTCACAACCCCCACCCCACAGCAGCAGTGGTGGCACGGGTCAGGGTTGAGCCGTGCCAGAGGGTCACAGCGCAGATGCTCACTCGGCGTGTCCTCACATTGTCACTTCTATCGGTGGATAGGACCAGCTCCCTACGTTTATTTTATTTTTTTTTTTCCCTCCCCTGAAAATCAAAAAGCGGTTCATGAGTTGGTCGAGAGCCAGCAAAAATGAATAGTAATGAGCCAATTTCAATAGAAATAGGCTCATTACCATGCCAGCGGCTGATAAAACCAAATGCTCTCAATTCTCTCCAGCAAACGAGGTGCTGGAGGCAGTGTCCACCCTCCTGCCTGCAGGAAATAACTCACAATTTCAAAATTAAAAGAATCAAAATAGAAGTTGGAGTTTATTCCTATGTTCATACCTCTGTCCCCCTGCAGGGTCCTTTTTAACCAGCTGGCAAAAAAAGCTCAGATTCCACTCAGAGTCTTTTTAGTGAAAAGAAGGAAAAAAGAACCTATATATTTTCTGTACCTTGTTCATTCCCTGAGTGGTAATGGGAAGTCCTGGGTAAATTCCAGCAAAAGAGACAGTCTAAGGGACTTCTTTGAATTTAGCACATCCCTCTGTGCACAACAGGAGCCTACAGGTTTTCTTCAGTGTCAGAAACATACTTGAAATTTTTCAATTGGAAAAAAGAAAAAAAGAATAATCAACAAAACCCCAAAACCCTGTGCCAGGCCGTAACCAAACCTCCAGCCACTCAATCATGTATATCTCAAGCCAAAACCCTAAATTAAAATCCTAAACCAAAGAAAACCACAAGTTTCTCAAACCATGAAACCACCACAAAACAAGAAGAAGACATGGATAAACAAATCAGGATGATTTGGGGAAAATTTAAAAAAAAAAAAACAACCAGGAAAATGAATGCTCCCACTCTTGATTTTCTCACCACCTGACAATGGTAGGACATGAGGAATGTGGCTGAAGAGCTAAAATCATTCCAATTTTCTCTTAAAAGAGGTTTGGACACAGGAACTGTGGGCTGGAGAGGGCGTCCTGAGTGGCAGAGAGGGGACATCATCGCACAGTAGTGATGATGTTTGGCCCCCAGAGGAGACAGACAGACACAGGACACTCAATACATTCCCACACTAGCATGCTCTGCCAGTGAAAATTAGGGGAATTGCTTCCCTCCCTCCTAACCTTCAGAGGGGCAGAAACCTAAGCCAAATTTCAGGAGAAAGAACCCCATACTGTGGTAAAAATGGGTATAAACACCTACTGTATAAACACTTCTTGTCAGAAATGTTACTAAAGCAGAGTAAAAAACTTTTTTTTTTTTTTTTTTTTTTTTTAACCAGCGGAAATAGCGCAGCCTGCAACATTACCTGGCTGCACAGATTTCACCCATTTTCACACTTTAGCGCAGGTTTTCTATTTGGTAAGCACCCCCTGTCCCACATCTACCTCTCCCTGCCCATCCACCTGGTCAAGCCAACAACATTTAACCTTCAAAAATTATTTTTTCTGTCTGCCGTAAAACCTTGCGAGGCTTTTCCATTTTAGCAGCTTGAGAGTTTTAACTATCCCCTCTTTGCCCTGCCAGCCATTTAAGCCCTGAAACTACAAGGCGGCTGAGTGGAGTACATCATCTGTAAACTCGCTGTGCCTAGTCAGGGGATCTGGGGGGCTTTCTGCAGCACTGAAATAGAGCCTTTTAACACTGAACGGTGCAAATTGTCCACTGGGGACAACTTCAAATGTCTCTACAATGCATATTTCGCAGTGCTTACTGGCTGGCTCCGGCTGAGCTGCTGCTACTTATTTAGGAGCCTACAAAAACTATTTTATAGATTTTGTTTTGCTAGGGTAAATATTAAGTTTTAAATACATTAAGAAAAATCAGGGCAGGAAGAGAAACAGATTAAATAAACCTTTCAGAGAGACTATTTACTTTGTATTTGTATTTTTTTTTAACGAACTCCTTTCCCCGAGGTCAGGACACTGACATTTTAGTACACACAGGCTTTAAAAATGAGAGCACTCGCTCTCTCACATGCGCTTACTGAAAGCAGCTCCCCTTGTTAATATTAAACTTTTCTATCTGGTTATGACACTGGCTGATATAATAAAGCAGCGATAGTCTTATTATTCAAGCGCTGCTGTGATAAATTATCTACACTAATTCTGGAGCCAAAGTTGTCTGGTTCCAGCTGGTGTTGCTTAGATCTGTCTTAAGTCATTAGGAATTGGTGGAAAACTCTTTTTCAGAGCCCAGGTCTGACCCCTTCTTATCCCCAGAACATCTATGTGTGTGTGCTCACACACATACAAAGCATGTCCTCACTGCTAATCCACTTTAATTAAGGTTTATTGAGGATATTTTGGCTTGTGGGGTGTTTGTCTCCTTTAATCTCTTCTCTTTCCTTCCTGTTATCTGTGGAAGGTAGTGCACTGTAACTCAGCGTCACCCACAGAGCAGCTCTTCAAACACAGAAAGTAAAACAATCTGCAAGTGATTCAGGCAGAGATACCCTTGTTTAACAATGGGATTTCAAAGCTAAGTCTGGTAGGAATGATGATGCAGCCTGGACTTTTCTGAGCCCCCCTCTGCAAGTACCATTTGTACTTGTGCACACACTGCAGGTATGCACACAGGACGATGTTTACTCCTGGCCCCACCTGATGCAGACATTATCCAGAGAAGTTTTACAATTTGGCTGACAAACTCAAACACCAAGCAGTGGTCTCTCTCCAAGCAAGCTATAAACCTGGACTGCTCCACGCTGTACAGGTCTTGTTCTTGAGGTCCATTTGGAGTTGATGGGACCCACGGTGCCAGAAGGCTGGTTCCATGTGTGTTTAGATTTTTTTTGTTCAACCGGCAGATTCACATTTTGTCTTGCAAAGACAGGGTCTGTACAGACCCTTGGGATCACCAGACTCACCTCCCTGACAGCACAGAATTATTGCCTATTCCTCAGTAAATCCCACAGTCTGGTTTTAAATGTCCCCTGGTCACAGTTCAGACAAACTCAAGTCAATGGGCTCAGCACAAGAGTAGATGTATGAAGTCCCAGGGTGCACACAAAAAGTCAGACCAGGTGATCAAAGGGCTCCTCTTGAGCTCCACACCTGGGAGTGTACAAAGCAATTGAGCCCCCATTACTTTATCGCAGGAACAACTCAGCAACATCAGACATCCTTCCATCAGGGAGTTTTCTTCTCAACATTCAGTAACTTCATCCAAATCTCTATAATTTACCTTCTGTTTCCTCTCCATCTTTGTCACACCGTGCCCACATCTTTATCAACCAGCCCCTTCAGCCCCCAACACCATCCACACAGAGCTCCAACATGTTTGGACACTCCTTTTGTTGCCAGAACTTCCTGCAAACTCCAGGATGATCTTAAGGCTTCACTGGAGCTCTAAACGTATTCTAGTGACCGCAGGATTTTTCCCTGTTAAGTCTCCTATTGTCCTTTATTTATGCTTCTCATCTTTCAGTCCTCCCTGTATCATTCCCATATTTGCAGCTCCTCCCCATTTGATATAATTTGCAAGTATTTTCCTTATCCCAGATCATTAATGAAGATGTTAATTAACACGAGAGCTCACGCTGTGGTAACTCACCAGTAGCCTCTTTGCAACTCCACATCTCCCTGCTCAGCCTTGCCTTTGTTTCTGACCCCTGTGCTGAGGTTGGGAGCACATGGTGGAGCTCACACTCCAGCAGAACTCAGGGAGGTGGGATGAGTGTGATGGAGGAGGACTTGGGGATGTCACCTCCTGCCCTCACAGGGTCTCTATGAAGTCCCTTTGCCCTCCTCCTGCCCACTGCTCAGTTTGTCCATCTGTAGAAAGGGGACCATCAGGCAGGGAGGGTAGGAATGGAGGCTGATGGATGACCTGCTGCAGGAGCACACAGCTTCTCCAAGAAAATATCCTGCTCTGTTCCTCGAGTAAATGCAAACATGAACTCTCATGCACTCAAAATTAAGCAGGAGATAGACTTGGCAGAGGAGGCTTAAGGTGAGAAGGCTGTAGCCCAGGAAATCTGTGTGATACACACATGCAAATGTTGGCCTAGGTGCACGCACACACGCATAACTCTATAACTAAATATATAAATATATAAAATATATGAACTGTTGATTCCTCGCTGAGTTTGAGAGGTTATTAACACTAATAGAAAATTATAATTCGCTTAAGTTTCCCAGGACACCTCGCCTAAGAGAGCTCAGCAGCTCGCCCAGCAGCTCACCCAGCATGTCCCCCCATTCCAAATTGGTTTACATTAGCCTGTTCACAAACAGAGCCAGATTCCTCCCCAGATAAAACCTGCACCAGCCATGCATTTTTTCAAACACAGAGCAGTCTGTTTTCACCTCTTTAAAGGCATTAATTCTCTGTAAAGCTGAAAAATCTCTGCAGAACCGAACCCTTTTGAAACAGCCCCGTCAGCATCTGAGATGCATCTCTCCCATTATCAAAAAATATCTTGCAAGAGAAGCCCTTAAGAGAGACCTCTAAATAATGTTGTTTTTACATACAGAGAAAGCTCACAGGCCCTCCACAGCCCAACAGCAGCCCTTTTTCGAGGCAAGATGAGTCAGGAGGAAAGGGCAGGTCAAGAACCCGCGCTCAAGGTCACCTCTGTACAAACACCTGCTTGTCCAAGGCTCGCACCTGCACCGACTCACAAACACAACGGGGCCGGCTCTGTCGATAGAGCCCTTGCCCTGCGCCACAGGGGGAGGCACGACCTCCCTCCCAGCTTTAACCAAAGGCAATCAAAGGGAAGAGTTGTTTTTTTCTACCGGTCCCAGAAGGTCAAGTTTCTCCCCCTCCGACATCGTACTTCTGAAAAGACTAATTGGGCCTTAAGGATTGCAGGTGTCCCGCCAAGTGGGTGCGGCAGCGCATGCTCCCTGTGAATTAAAGGACGCCTCTGGAAAGTGGCTTCTTTATGCAACCCATTGGTTTTCTTTCGCATCCTTCCCCGACATGCACAGAAAGAATAAAATAAAATGGAGAAACCACCGGTGGGGATATTTCCCTCTGGGGGTGGTTGGCTGCCCTTCAGCCTGTATCACTGGATCAAGCCCTTTGGAAGGTGTATTTCCACGCTGTTCACTAACTAGCTCACCACTGCCATTAACAGCCACATATAAAATATCTGTCCGGGTGAACAAGGCTGTTTGCCAAGCTCCTTCCCCCTCACCCTCCTTTTGTTTGGGTTTTGACTTAGCGTCAAGTTTATTTAAAGTCTTAAGGCTCTCCCTTTCCACCCTCCCAGAGCTCGCAGGAGCATTTCCGTGCAGATTTTGTGCCAGCAGAGCCTTGCTGGAGCTAGGATGTAATGGCCGAGGCCGGGGGATGCTTGTTGGAGGCAGCGTGACGCCCGCAGTAGCAGCAGAGGTGTGCCATGTCAGAGCAACCCACTGCAGTGGTTCAGCTAAGGGGTTCCTGCTCCAACACACAAAAAACAGGTACTTCACAAATCCCACCTTTTAAGTTTTACCATCAGCTCTTTTTGTACAACAAAAACTCCTTCCTCTCCCTCGGTTCTCAAGGTTCAAATGTCTCGATCTACCATTAAACTCTCCAGTCAGCCTCTGATATATTTCTTTAAAAATACCCAATGAAGCCAAGTTATGTTTACAAAGCAGGATGGACAGCCACCCATCCCCTCCAACAATGCCCAGCATGAGAGGGAATCCCTGTGGATGCAGTAGCAAAGATCCAGAAGCAAACTGATAAAACTTGTCCCACCGCAGTGCTGGGGTCAGAGATATCAAAGATCACCCTGGATTCAAGTTTTTAATTTTTCCAAAGGGAGTGCACTGGAGGCGAAGTGCTGAGTGAGATGGGATAAAGATTTTTTTTTTATTCTGAATTGCTTTGTATGTTGACTTCCCCATTCCCTGCCAATAACAATGTCATTAGGACCTGTTTCAATGTATCCTTGCTGCATGTCCACCAAATTTGTACAAGAGGAAAACAACAGACGTATCCGTCGTCCCTACAAAGACCCTTGGAGGAAGTGCCAGGCATCCCTAAGCCATCCCAATATCAAGAACTTAACACCATGACTTTTAGGGATTCTCCCCTCCCTCCTCCAAATTAGCAAGGGAAACAACTACAAATGGTTTAAGCTTTCTCTTATTAAAAGCCTGATGTTCCTGCTACTACACAACCATTTCCCTTTCTTTTACCCTGGAGGTAATTAAGGAAGAGTCCTCTAACTTGGATTTTGGGCTGAATGGAAGCAATTGCTGCATCAGAGACACTACCATGGTCACTCATGGTGAAATCCCTCCTTAACTGCAAATGCAACCAGCAACATCCAGGAGAGGTCTCTGGTGCCCCCAAAGCAACATAAACTCAAGTGCTCTCAGACTTAGAGATGCGGAGAAGAGGTGATGTGAATTCAAACCTCTCCCCTCACAAGTTTGGGTCTAAGCCTCCATCCCCATCAGTAGTCCCTGAATTGGTCAAAAGCTGCTGGGTTAAATCTCTCCAGCATCCTCCTGCAGGTACCAGATATGTTTAAGCAGCCACAAAACCTGCATGTCAGGCTTCATCTGTTTGAAAACCACCCCTGTGGAGCCTCTGGGGTTGAAGGCAGCTTGGTCCTCACAAAGAGGAGCAGCACCAGGGCTCTGAAAGAGAAATGTATTTTACAGCATT
This sequence comes from Hirundo rustica, assembly GCF_015227805.2. Classification (NCBI taxonomy): domain Eukaryota; kingdom Metazoa; phylum Chordata; class Aves; order Passeriformes; family Hirundinidae; genus Hirundo; species Hirundo rustica. Next base: position 9,507,508 of record NC_053452.1, on the reverse strand, counting down.
TCAATCAATACAACGAAAAGGGAGGGATCTTGCTTTGGAGCTCAAGCATCCAGCTACCCCTTGATGCTCAAAGAGCCAGGACACATTTTAGGGAGAAAGTTCTCCATCTGCCCTGGGTGAATCATGTCTAAATGTTTCAAGGAGAATTAGATGAAGCAGCCAAGCAGCAAACAACAAAAGACTAACACTTAAAAATCCCAACCAACAAACCAACCCTTAAGGCCTGAGTCTTTTCAATATCTCAAGATTTCAGGGGAGATTGCCATCTCACCTCCTACCTGCATCAAGCAACTGATTACTGCAAAATAAATGTCAACAAGAGAGTGCATGGCAGACACCAGCGAGGCACTGGAGGGATCTGGGGGTGGGGGGGGGGCAACAAGAGAAGAGAGGAGCTGCATCCCTGAGACCCTGCTGTGGGAGGTGAGGTTGGCAGTTGGCTATTATCAGTATTTTCCTGCAGAGCGGAAAGCCCTGACATCACCCTCCCAGGCTTGAGCCATACATCTGGACACCAGACCAAGATCCCCAGGCCAAATGTTGGTAGTGGAAGATCCCCAGCCAGCTGCTCTGCACCAAGCACCCACTGCCCCCTCCCTCTCACACCACCACTGTGGGACTGGCAGCATCCTTGCAGAGCTCGCACCATAGCTCAGCCTTCAAAATACAGATACAGCTAAATAAAAGAGCTTCTCTTCCCTCCCCTCCAAAGGAAACAAAATTCAGTGTGATAAATGGCCATCCTAAACCCATGTAATCATTTTAACACAACGAAACAAGATTTGCTCAAGTTACTGCAGGCTCTAAACTTTGGAGCGAAAGGTGGGAGCGACCTGGCACAATCCAGCAGAGCCAAAGCTGCCCCAGGGAGCAGGGACGGATGGTGTCTCACCCTTTGATACTGCCTCGCTGAGTAATCTGCCTGCAGCAAGTCTTCACGCCAGCTCCAAATTAACACCATCAATATATGCTCCCAGTGAATCAGCTGGGAAGCCCAGGAAGGCAGGGGAAAAGGTGGGGATGGTTCACAAAATCGTGTGGGTTTAGGATGGGCTGAATCCTCCCCACGCCGAGACGGGGAGAGACAAACATCTCCATTTCTGCAGAAGTTTACTGCCAGTCTCCATTTTACGCTCTCAGCTATATCTATCAGTATTTCATCTCCAAATCAAAAAAGAGCCATTTGGAAACCCAAATATCTTTGCATTTCACCTTTCAAGGAAAGGCGGGGGCAGCATCCAGCATAATTTAATGCCCAGGCACAAGTGGGAATCACAAACCAGCCACTTCCTTACCAGGGACGAAAAAAATCCTTAGCTGAACCAATATGCTTTTTTCCATATTTAATAATTTGATTTTGAAAGCTAGTCATATCAAAGAGCAAAATATTCAATATCGTTAATTCAGTTTTGCAAAATATATTCTTAATTTAAAAACGATTTTGCTCGGAGTGGGAGTGTAGTAATAAAGCAGGTATTGACCAGCTCTTATTGATTGCGCTGTCCTCGGGCAAGGAACACTGACCTTGCTCACACTCTTATTGCTCACGCTTTCCCTGGCCTTCTTCATCTATGCCCGCTCAATAATATATTATTAATATATGTTTTTAGCAAAAACTGTATGTTACAAGGTTAGGGCTTCTTAGAGATTTTGGTTCTGCTTTTTTTCCTTCCATGCTGCCTTGCCTTTGGGGTTCCATGGGGAAGAAAATCTTTTGCAGACGAGCTGCTCGCGGGCTGCTGTTCACAAACACCTTTACACCAACTTGCTTGGCTGAGCTGATGGAAGCCAGGCACAATTTCCCCCACCCCCTCTCTTTTTAATTGATAGATTGTTCGGCTGCCAGTCCTTTAAGGGACCAAAATTCACCGAGTAAATATAGTCAAGGGAAGAGCTATACCTCAGGTATTTAAAAGAAAGATAATACGTAATTCCAGTGAGATTCAGAGTTAATAATGCAATTTAATTGTTGATCGTTCTTTGGAGATAATTATAACTGATTCACCTCTGCCTTGCACTTGAAGCTGTCCTTTACACCTAAACTCAGGGTGGGATTAAGAGTGTGGGATGGAGGTGTTAGCCCTTCCAGCCCATGCTTCCACCCCCTCAGGGCATGAGCACCTCACCAGGACCTGCAGAAGGGCTCCAACAACCTCATTTCACCAATCTGTGCTCTCCCATTGACAGGAATCTCCAAAACACGTCAGATATACGCAGTTCTGCGTCTGCAAAACCTAGGCCTGATCCAAGTTCCCAGACTTTGCATTGGGTCTACATCTGTACTGGGACAAACTATGGGAATAGAGGAGTATCTAAATGTTTTGTTCAGTGTCGCTCACAACATTTTATCTTATAACGACCTACATCTATTAGGTGCTAGAAAAACTAACCAAGAACAGAATATAATAATCAACATCAGCTGCTGATTTGCAGCCCTTGTGGGGTGAGGTACTGGGGCAGGAGCCTGCAAACAGGGCTGGCTTGGAGAAAACCACCTGATAAACTGTTTACTGACCAAGGTCCCCAGCAAGCAGATAAACTTGGCTTCTTTGGCTGGTTAATTCTGTAAGTTACCCGTTCTCCCTGTGCATTAGCAGCAGTTATCCAGGAAAAAAAAAAATGGAATTATCTGTGACCTACCTGCAGGACATTCCACTGCCTAGCCCACCGCGTGTACTGGTATTTGCATGTGCAGCTCGTTACTGGGAGCCGAATGCTCAATGACACTTTTGTATGAATTACACCATGGGAAAAAAAAAAATAAAATAAATTGTATCACATTGTATTCCCAGCCATTGAGGGCCCTTTTGTTTAGTTTGATAATATTACATGTTTAATAAAACACTGTTGAATTTTGATTGCATCTTGTGAGCACAGTCCTTTATCCTTTCGCCAGCTGGCTGATACAAAAGCTTATTTTCTTTTTAAAGACATTTTAATTCTCAATCTCCATCTCTCACTCCCCGGATGAGTGGGAGCTGGGGGCGTGGAGGAGGCGCAAAGCCCAGCCTAACACTGACCCCCTTTGGCCGGGCGCTGGGGTGGGTCAGCCTGGGATGCCCCTGGGACAAAAGGGGGGGCACACCGGGAGCCAGACAGATGCAGGTGGGGGTGGGAAGGCGTTGGTTGGGTTATTTATGCCTCTGTATGAGTAACAATGAGCAGCCTCAACGCTCAGCTAATTACTTTGCTTTGCATCAGCATGAGAGCAAGAAGAAACACATGCTGCACGTACGGGCCCCGGCTTTTCCTCGGGCTTTTTTACCCTCCAGTGGAAGCGATCAACAAGTTCACCTTGCATTAGGGCTGCATTGATCAGAGCTGATTAAATCTCAAACCGTGAAAAATTGCATAAACTCTCCTTCATGATCAATTTACGTGGAAAGTCCCATTTCAGCGCTTCAAGACACTCAGGCTGTTTCCAGGGGCTCCTCCAGCATCCGAGGAGCTGATGTCTAAGCCATGGACACTTCACGTATAGCATCCAAGTACCAGCCCCTCCCTGAAGCCTTCTCTATAACCAAGCAGTAAATTAAATTGTGAAGAGGCACAAGCTCTCAAACTCCACCAAGTACACCATAAAAAAAGTTTCATTAATTCTGGTACCTTTTGGGGTTGGGCCAGTAGGGAATTATTATGTGCCAGCCCAAGCCCAGTCTTCTCAGATCAAGGGAGCCCAATAACATGGTCAGGATCGGGTCCCTGGGACCCATTTCCTAATCTGACTTGGCCAAAACCCAAAGCTGTCCGGCTTGCAAGCATGAGGAGACACTTCTCAGTTTAAGGATGTAAAAAGTCTGCTCCCCAAATAACTTCTCCTTTCACTCCCACCAAAATCCCAGCAAGCCAAACATACAGCAGGAGCTTCCACAGAAATTCTCCTGAGATATGGGAAAAAATTGGTGAAACCAGGCCCTTCTCCACTTCCAGCTCTATTCCATCTCATCAGCCACACATCCAAGGCCTACATCTAGCATTTCTTGAGCTAAGAAAACACAAGTTTTCCTCGTGTTGACATAACAGTGTCTTTAAAAAATGTAGATTTAGAGGAAGAGATTGTTTGTGGTGCTGTTGATATGTTGTCGCAATAGCAAAAGATGTACACAATATTTACACTGTATTTGACCACATAAAGCATGTCTTACACAGACACAATTTTTCATTAGATGAAAGAGAGCCAGAGGGCTCATCATGCTGCCAGTGCTAGCGCTCCTGGTTTTTCCCCTTATTTTTTACCTTCAAGAACAAATACAGTTTTAAACCATCATTACTGTATTTGGAACAGTTAATATTTCATATCGTGACATCGCTGCTCAGAGGTAACAGGTTTAGTTGATTACTATTTGTTTATAGTGCTGGAGAAACCTGCAATCATAGAGAACATAAAAGGATTGCAATTAGATCTATTGGTTGAGAGCTGCACTTCCCTGACCCACTGTAAAGTGCTTAGCACTATCGAAGAGATAATGCCTACTTGCAGCTGGCACATCTGTACATAATAACATGGGATACATTGACACAGCCACTAAAGACTGCCACTACCCTCTTTAACTAGCAGCAGAAAACAGATCATGCTTTTAAAGAGCGCATCAACAAAACCCCTTCCACACTCCGCCAGAATTAGCGCGCTCGCCGCTACCAGCAGCTTTTCCTTCTCGCTCCTGGTTCTTCACAGGTTCCTGACAGAGGCTTTGAACAAAAGGCCAGGGACACACCCAGGTTTGGCACCCTGGTCTATTGTTTGTGGCAAGGGCCAATGTTGCCCTCCTGACTCCCTGTGAGGCATTTTCCCAGGAAGGTAAATCCAAGGAAGGCTTGCGCCAGGAATACCATAAGGAAACCCGCTTTGCTATCATGGGGTGGGCCTGACCCCACATCTGTTGAAGTAACAGAGACTCCTGATAATTTTCATTTTAATGGAGACTCTGAAGCAATTGCTTTACCTCAGATATGAATGCAAATGCAACTCAAGGGTAAGACACACTTCAGGACACACTTAAATATTTTCTCTGCTCGTGGCCTGAATCGGCTGATTCCCATGGGGAAGCATCACACATTTAGCACTGATTAGTTCTTCCTGCCCTGCTCCTTTCACAGATTTGTTGGGGTTTTTTTAATTGTTACTTCATTTTATGGAAGACTTCTCAGCCTTCCCCTACTCTGTTTAGAATCCCAAGGAGGACCATGTTTCTGAGACCTAACTTTATTTACTCATTTCAAGGTCTGGTCAGATGGGGCTTTGAGCAAATGCTCCTCAGGTGGACAAAAAAACCTATCTCAGAAGGTTCTTTCATGCCCTGAGCACCAAGGAAGCAGACATTTGAACCCTCTGCAAGGTGATCCACATAAAACTGGTATTAAAGACTGCATAATATAAAAGAAAAAGTTTAATAAAACCTAAGGAGTTCATCACCTTGTACCAAGATCAAGCCTAGTGGCATAATGCACTAAAAAAAAAAAAAAAAAAAAAAAAGATTATACAGCTATATGGCTGAATATTCCACCTCCTCTTATGAAAGAGGTAAAGGGCCCCTAATGCAAGGAAAATTCCCAATTTTCCTGCAAAATTGCCTTGTGGTAGTGAAACAAAAAAGTGTTTGGATTTGAATTCCTCAAAATTTTGGCTGGGACATGGTCAACACCTTCCATTTTGATCCAATTTAAACTGGGGTTTTTTTCCCCAGCTTAGTAAACTCAATTTATTTGTTACAATGTAACTTATAGATAGCTGAAATATCTTTACTTTTATTGTATTGCTATTTTTTATTGTTGTTGGGCCAAATTAGTTGGCTGTGATTATTTTGTTATGACTGAAAAACTCAAAAACTGTGTAAAATTATACTTTAAGGTTATGATGTCCAACAAATCCTTCAGTGGTGTAAGTGAGAACAAACCCAGGTCCTTTTTCTCTGAAATAAGACACAGCAAGTACACCAGAGCTACTTTAGAGCTGTGGGCTACATCATGTTCCATGCTCCACCATGATGGGAGCTGGAGAACCTACTTGTTGGCATTTTGGTGCTGCTTTGAAATGGAATTCCCAGCTCTCTCTAACCCATCCCATTATCAGATGCCAGGAGTTTTAAAGGAAGGAAGCAATAAACATCAGTTTTAGCAACTGGATTGTAACAGATCTCACAATTTGAATGTAAGGTCTGGAAATTTGATGCTTTTCTTAAAAGTCACAGCTTGTGGAGTCCTGTGACTATTTTAAAAATCAAACTTTTATAACTGTAATTGTTGCTCATCCTCATTCTTTTCATTCTATTCAGGACTGAAAGGAAAATCTTGACAATAAATCCTAGAAAGACTGACAAACAAAACTGATATAAAATAATCCAATTTTCTCACTTTTTCACGGGGGACAGCCCCACCGGACTCATTCTGGTCCAAGCTGGCCCTTACTGGGACTGAGGCAGACAAGACCTAAAGTTTTATGGTTGGCACGAGAACACAGCCAAGGCTTTTTTCTTTTGCCTCTCACTTTGCCACCCCAACACACAAAGAACAGCCAGGGCCATTATCGAGCGGATCATTTGTACTCCTTCCTCTGCCTCCCCTTATCCCTCTGCTGTATAAAAGCACATGTGGGATCCTGTCATTCAGAACGAGTTGTTGGGATGCAAACACCAGCTTGATTGCAGCGCAGAAACGCCACTCCCCACCAGAGCAAGGATTCGCTGCAGAAATCATTGGGTCTGCGTTTGTTTATGCTGCAGAACTCCAATAAGTGGAGCAGCTGAGTGTTTATCCTACTGCAAGGAAATTCGTGTTGGTATTTGTAATAAATGGTTTTAGACTTGAAGGGATAAAAACAATTTTAAAATCTCTGGAAGAAAGGAAGGGAGAAATAGGAAAATGATCTCAGCAAAGTTTTTCTGTATGCTTTTGTATTTTCCTTCTGCTTCCTTCTCCTGGGAGCCCCCAGCCATGGCTGCACCTTCAGCAGTTACTGGTGTGGGATGTACCCATTCCCAGAGCGGTCCCAGTCTCATCCACCGCCTCAACAAATCCCAAAAGGACAAAGAAGAAAGGCAAACACACATCAGGAGCCGCAAAGTCCATCAAAATCTCATACCTCCCATTTCTGTGGCGTTCCAGCTCCCAAGGATAAGTTCTCTATAAATTGCAGAGTTAACTTCCCATTCACAGATACATAAGCAAAAATCTCACTTAGTTTCAAGCCATTTGCACTGTTCGTGAATGTCTGAAAATGAGTCTTTGCTCAATAGCATGCTTGGCAGGTTTCAAAAAATAAGGGAAAAAGTCAGATTTCTGATACATTTGAAGCACATCAGCTCTGGTTACACAATATCACAAGCATCCAAACCCTTGAGCCTGCATGGCTTTGTATCTGAGAGTTTGAAAAACTCAGGCTGAATGCCTGACATGGGCATTTGGCATTTCTTGCGAGGATGAATTGCTTCAAAATTGGCTACCTAAGGTCTAAGCAATGAGACATGGTAATGATGCTGAAATGACGGTGGAAGGGGGGAATCTGTTGATGGCACTGGAGTGGGAACAATATTATTATTCTCATTGTTTCAATATCACCAGCACGTTATCCACAAAATAATGGAATATAATGAAACAATTTATCCTCTGCAGACACATATTTTATAAAGGCTCAGAAAGAAAGGACAGATTTCTAAATTGCCTTGGCTATTCAAATTTAGACCAACCCAAAACATACTAGAAATGACAGGAATTTTCACCCACTTTGAGAAGACAGTGAGGATGCCCAGAGACGCTGTGGAAGGATTCGGGCCCTTCCCTTGTTAACTCTACTGAAGAGTTCACTTCTTCACAGTACACGTGAGATTCTTTTGGACAAAACACCTGATTGTTCTTCCTCTTAAATCATGGAAAGATGGATTTTACTGTAAATGCATAGCCCATGGATACAAAAAGTAACTCAAACTCACCATCTGAGAGAGTGACTCTGCAAGCTGTCCTCCACAATGTGATCTTTTAGCCCCAAATTCTGCACCACCTGTACCACACTCAGCCCCTCATCCAACACTATTTTTACCTGCCAAAGCATTGTTTAAATTCACGCCAGCATTGATGTCTGCTGTAGCTGTGGGACCTCACTTTGCTGTTGAAGGAAGGATTATTGAAGGATGGATTTACTGGCTTTCTCCAATGGGACCTTAGGTTGGGGGAATCTCCTCTATGAAATCGAAACCACAGGTTGCAAATGCCTCTGGGCAAGCCATGCCTGGTTTGCAAAGAGCCCTTGTGTTTCTTCAGCGTGCCAAAGGGATAAAACCCTGCCCAAGGAGCACATTACCTTGCAGAAGAAAACAGTAGTGAGGCACTTTGAAAAGCACGTGCATGCGTACTATAGAGAGATGGTATCAGCAGGTTATAGATTCCCTAATTCATAGAGTATCAAAGATCAATTAATTACTTAAAAGGCAGCTATTTGCTGCCACTCTGATGGAGTTTCCCATCTTAGATTTTACTCACTGGTTTTCAGAAGTCTGTAAAGTTCTTCCCCCTTTTCTTTCTACCTTTCCTTTTTTTTTAAGTGGTAGGAGATATTCATTTAAATAAAAGAGGAGCCATGACTTTTTTCCATTGGTAATCTGGTCCATGTGTTCCCTGCAACTGAGCGTTTTCCGAAGGGCCTGACTGTCTGGGTTAATTGTTTAATGCTTTTAGTTAGAATTAAACTTTGCACCTGCTCTGACAGTGATAAATTAAATGTGCTCCTTTTCCAATACTGTTGCCCTCTTTAAGTAGAGACCAAGAAGTGTATCTCCCTTCTTTCCCAGCGTTTGAGGAATCTGTGCTACACTTGAGTGTAAACCAGTATAATTTGTCACTAGAGCTAGCGCCAATTAAATTGATTGCGTTGGACTGAACTTCAGGACCTCTAATGCAAGCACTAAGGGAAAAATGGGCTTTTTTTCTGCCCATTTCCCCATGTGGCACTTAGACATAGCTCAACAGTGGAAGGCTTTCAAGGTTCAAAAGGGTTTTATTTTCAAAAGAAATGGGCATTGATCAGTTGCATTTAAAGGCAAAGATAATTCCAGAGCTTGAAGGCTGGATTTGTGTTTAAGGTCTAAATCTCTTTCTTTAACCTTGGGGGGCCAGTATAGCATAAAAGCCACAAAGAGATTAAGATTACAAAGGGTTTGCAAGTGTAAATGATGCAGTGGTATTCTTCAAACACAACGTGGGCCGGCTTCACCACCACGGCCAGGGTCAGCATTTGATCTGTTGATTTTACACCTGTAAAAACAACCCGTGTTTATTTGTCACTTCTGCGTTATCTTGGCAAATGTTTGGGCGAGAGCACTCCGGCGCTGAACTTGCTCACGCCGGGGAGTTCAAGCTCGCCTGCTTAAAGCAGATTGAAAAGTAAACACTCTAAAGGTCAGCCTGGCAGAGACAATACAAAAAGCCTTTTTCTTTGTCAGTGTAACGCAGCCCACGTGAAGGGTCGGAGCAGGACGTGCTGCTGTAGGCTGAAGTCAAGGCGGAGGGCTCAAACGCCTCGGGAGCTCACTGCAGGGCGGTTCATTCATTATGCAGCCCGCATATGCACCACGTTGCTGTGCCGGCCGTAAATACGCAGCAAGGAATCACTCTTTGCATCTCCGACTGTGGAGAATTCCCCCACTCGCAGCCCTAAGACATCCCAGCCTGGGCAAAGCATCCTCGTAGGTCAAGGCTGTAGAGGCAGCGACCACGGAGGAGCTCTCCTGGTGCGGTGCCCTTCCATGGCTGGTCTAACAGCACGTATCTCAAAAAAGTACCATTTTTCACCAGCAGTTCAGAGGCAGGCACTTATTCACATCCCCCTTTGAAAAGGGGCTGGCCGATAGTCCACACAAGCGTACCAGAACCTTTTAGTCTGGGGCCACAATCCTTCTCCTACACCCTGTGCCAGGTCTGCTGACTGCAAGAGGCTTCCTCGCTTGTAAAGTCCCAGACACACTGAAGGGATGCCCTTGCCTCCCCAGAACTCTCTTCTTTGCTCACACGGGGAAAAAAAAATGTGCCAAAGTCACAACCATGCACCTGGGATGGTAATTCTGCTGCATGAAAGGAACAAGTGTCAAAGAAAATAGTTGCTAAGATGGAGCTGGACGAGCCAGGGACCACAGGGCAGGTTTATGCAGCATCACGTTAGACAAGGAAACTGTCCAGTGTTTTAAGATGATTTTTAGATGATGTTTAAGGTCCCTTCCAACCCAAACTATTCTGTGCTCTTCTGACTGGCTTTAGACAAATTTGCACAAAGATACCTCCATGGAAAGGATAGATATAATGGTTCTATATGCATATAAACAGTTGCACATGTGCCTACATCAGCAGGCGCACAAGGGGTTGACCACTGCTGTCACTTCTTTACGGACACTCACCAGACCAACCCACTCCCATCCTGTTCTTTGAGATCTGTATCTTTGTTTTCCAAGTTTAAGCAAATTTCAAACACCTCCCCATCAAGGCTCTGACCTTCATGGCTGGTAATGGGCACGAGCAAACAGCTGCCCACACGTGTAGGCTGTGCACAGCTCCCCAGCACAGACCAACATGAAAATTAACAACCCCTAATCAGAGCTCATCAGCCAAGTACAGGCACTCACAGCTAGGTGCAGGTGCCCACAGGCACATGTATGTGGGGACATGTATATATATCCATATATCATATATCCATAGATATATGAGGATGTATAGACCAGATGCCACTTGTCCCAGTGCATGATCTGGCTGTGAAACATTTCTGTTAGCACCTGATACGTGAAAAGAGAAATGAGAAGTGACTATTTCAAAGCCACCAGGCTTTTTTTATTTTCCTTTTTTTCTTTTTTTTTTTTTTTTTTTCCTTTTTGAGAGAGACTTGTTTCAGACTCTGCAAAAGAAAGTAAATGTTGAAGCAAGATAAACCACACCTGAAGCCCACTCACACAAGACAGCTAGTCAGCTCACCTCATGCTGAAGCTATACAGTGTTCTCCAACAAGAAATCAAGTAGAAGTCATGCCTCGGAGCTCCAGATGCTGAATTTACCAGCTCAAAAGAGTGCACTGTGGCCGACCAGCGCAGTCGTGCTCCTTGGGGAAGGGAGCAAAGGAAAGGCACAAAGGCCAGTATCATCCCCCACGCTGGAAATTTAAGACACATGCAAAGCCGATTGCAGTTTTGTTGCTATTTTCAAAAGTGCAAGTTGTTTCAACAGAAGCCTAATCTGTGTATGTCTGGAATAGGAATGAATGGATTAGCCTTTCAAACCCTCCAGGATCAGGTCAAGATCGCTCAAGCGAACCACAGCTACAGCAAAGTTGAATTCTGCATCCAGCAACTTGTATCACAAACACAACATTGCTTATTGTAAAAGGTGCCCGGCGTCCCTCTGCTGCTTTGAGGAGCCTTTTGAGGATGACTAAGAAAGGAAAAGATTAGTAAACAGTGATGTGCGTACCCAGATACACACCAGGCATTAGTCATCGAGCGCTTTACCTGCACCGACTGGCCAGGGACGCCTCCAGCCATTGTTTGAAAGTCCTCTCCTGATTACAGACCAACAATGGCATTGTTTGGGTGGAACTGTAGGTATTTATGCTGGGCATTCAGCTTTTCCACTGTTCCTTGATTGGTTCTTTTCAACTGAGTCCCATTAAATTAAAGTTCCTTTGCTGAGCATATCAAAGTAACACCTGAGAATTTTTCATAAGCATTACTTGACCCAGCTGATGCATTTTCATGTTTGAAAATGATTTTCACTGACAATGGGAATGGTTTCTTCTATTGTCAGGAAGTTGCTTTTGTTTCATTTCGTGTCACTAACCACAGCCCAAACCTCAAGTGCCATTATGATATTTGGCAGAGCTTCTCCAGATCATGCATTTCTTTGGAGGAGTTATTGTGAAAAACAGCCCAAATCTGAGTCAGGCAGAGAGAACAGGAATCTGGGTCACCTTCTGCTCAGATGAGTCCCCAGATCATCCAGCAGAGAAGGCCAGAGCTGCCATAATCCCCCAAATCAGCAGAAAACAGAGTTCCCATCGGAGCCTCTTCCTCCAGAGGTTCACTGGCAGGTGAGTAGCATTTCTGTTTTAAAATATACAATTTATATTTTTGACTGAAAGAGAAAGGTCATTGCAAATAGTAAAGGAACTGGAGGGAAAGTTTCCAAGTGCATCAGAAAGAAGTTTTCCATGGATGAAAGTGGTAAAGTCACTAAAGCCTGTGGACCACAATCAGTTCTAGAATTTGGGCCTGCTCACGTTCCTCAGCTTGGGGAGGAAATACATTTTCTGGATATGTTTATAACACAACATGTGCTTCTGAAAACAAGTAAAGGTCTGTCTCTGTATCCACGAGCAGGCAAAACATCAACCACTCTGGGCCATTGCCCTGAGCAGTCACCTCCCCATCCTACTGTTTTCCTCCTAATGCAAACAAACCCCAAAGCCCCTCTGTCTCTCCCTACTTGACTAAATCCAGTCTCATCCCACACACTTTCCTGCAGCAAACCGTTCATTTTGACATATATCCATCCTGAATCCTGTAATTCTTCCACGAGGAACAAATTAGCCTACAGCACATTTCCATCACTTGTGGCTCAGTCATGACAGACTCTGTCTCTCTCTCTCTCACGCTGCTTTCCCTCTTCCACAGTCCCATGGATCCACTAGACGCTGGATCTCCAAGACCCTGCCCAAAACATCTCGGATTCACCAAATAGCACAAAATCAAAAGGAAGCAGGCAACACAAAAGTGATCTTCGTTCCCCCTTCAAGGTTCACACATGCATCTAATATCCCTCAGTATCTAGTACATATTTAAGCAAATTACATTAGAGGCACCACTATTTACATAGTTGCTTTTTTTCTTTTCCTAGTAGAAAATTAGCAATGGGAAAGAACCACCCCCATCTTCTGTCACGTTCATTTTATATAGAGGCTTTAGTGAGAACAGAATTGCGGATATATGAATTGAGTGGCAAATGCTCTAAAACCCAGAAAAAAGCTGGAATCCAAACATTTAAAAAAACTCTCTGGCCTGTGTTCTGCATAAAAAACCCCCCACATTTTGAAATACTAACAGCAGACGTGAGCAAAGCTGGTGACACCCTGCAAATATCTCCCAGGAATGTTCATTGAAATTTTGTTTTGTCAGTTTGGGCTGACTTTGTGTCTCCCTTGTTTTTTCCCTTGGTTATCCCAATGCAAGAAGGAACCATCAGGGATTGCTCAAAAAAAAGAAAATTTCAAGCAAATGTGAGGGGTACTCACAAAAAGTTAATATTCTGTGCTTTAGTTTCCGTGTTGGCCATTAAAAGCAGTCTGAGAGAGTTCTTTACCTCCAACCAAACAGGAAAATGCCACGTGCCCCGTCCAGCTTTGAAGGCAAACCTGCATTTTGATTTGACTACATATGCAAACCTGATCTATTTATTAATTCAGCAACAAAACTAATTGATAAATAATTTCAAATAAAAACTCATCTGACAAAGGTCATATCCTGCTAATAACTGCAAACAGAAAAGAGGCAAAGCAAGACCACAACACAATGATGAACTGATGATCTCTAGCAGTGGAAGGCAGTAACTCTGGAGCCCGGGGGGCATTTTCCAGGCCCAGCCAGGGCTCCAGACAAGGAGCAGAACACCAGCATGGCACCGGTGTGCGCCATCGGTCCCTCACGCTGCTGTAGTTAACACAGGAAAATAGAAGGGAAAGGAGCAAAATCCCTGTCTGAGAAAGTGTTCACAGCATGCTGAGGCGGGGAGATCATACCAGAGCTAAGGTCTGCCTCAATTTCTTCTATTTCAGTGCAGAGCCTCAGCCAGGAGGATCCGCACCTTCTCCTCCATCTAACTGGTGCTCATCTATTACACTCCACCCCACCACCCTACATCTGCTCTGTTTTTAAAAGAATAAGCTACTATTAGAGCCAAGTCTGGAGAGAGGGCCCCCTACACCCCAGGAGAAATGATGGGTAGAAAGAAACATCTCCTGAGAGGCATTTTTGAACCGCCACATGAAATGAGAGGCTTTGGTTAACCCAGATCTCGGTCCATGCTGTGGCACAAGTCATCCCACACGACATTCCTGCTTGGAAAGAGTAACCTTGGCAAAGCCACGACTAATGCAAAACCTCTGCCTGTCTTGGGGCAAGTGAGCAGTTGACTGAGATTTCTCCTGTTGTCCTCGCCTTAATTGCAAATAAGAGACATGGTAAGAGAAGTGATTATGCTTAAATTCAAGTGGCTGAACTTGTTGGTGAGGTGGGGCTTTTTCCCCTACTCTCCTCCTTTTTAAAAAAGACATCCCTTAGACAGTTGAGCTAATAGAGTCCAACATCTTTGATGATAGTGATGCTAACACTAGAAACAAATTATAGTGTTCAGAAAGTTTGAAAGACTGAAAAGAAATGCAGAACGTGTAACACCAAATTTGCCTGTCAAGTAGTTTTTTTGTTTCATTTTATTTTATTCTAATAACCGATGTTTTTGCAGCTATCTGCCTCCCCATTGGAAATTCCAGGCTTGGAGAATACTGATTTGCAACTTCAATCACCATCTGACAAATACAGTCCCGACTAAGTGAGAGCTGATCCATAACAGGTATTTCAAATTTTCAGAAGTCACAACATATCACCCTAAAGCGAAGCATTTCATTCACAGGACACACTCTTCTGCAACCAGCAAGCACTTTTAATTTTATATTTTTAAAAAGCATAGAGCCAACCTCATATTTTGACTGCAAGTAGCCACTTAGTGCTTACACTGCCAGCGTCACCTGGCTGAGCTGCTCAGGATTCAGCAGAAATTCCCTTAAACAAAACCAGCTGAGAGTCTGGCTGCACATTTGAACATAACTCTGACTCTCTACATTTGTTTTCTGTATTATTTTCTTGGGAAAAAAAAAAAAACCGAAACCAGGCAGGTCCAAGCTTTCCTGCTGCACCAGATGACCAACTGCAAGTTGCCTTTTCATCTTGAAGATGGAGAGAAGGACCACCCACCTCCTCAGCAGCTGACCTCAGCAGGTCTAAGGCGAGTAGTAACCTGTGCCCAGATAATAAAAGCAGGGTGAGATCCGGAGTTATGGATGTTGCTTGCTGGCTTTTCCCTTGTGCAGCAGCATCTGCATGGAAAAGGACTGTACAAAAACGCGCACCTTGGCAAAGATGCCACCAAAGAGGAGAAAGAAACACTGTGGGACAGGTGTTCATCATGCCCAGAGGTAGGACAGGGTTTCTCCCACAAAGCTCCACGGTTCTTAAAAGAAATAACTTTGCCATGAATGGTGGAAGGTGGAAATAGATGATCTTTAAGGTCCCTTTTAACCCAAACCATGCTACAATTCTCTACTGCTTTTTCTAGGTTTGAATCAGCAAAAACACTCTTTCTGCATTGAAGAAGTTATGATAGAACCTGGAAATTTTATGCCATCTTGGTTTCATTTCACTGACACTCTGAGTGTTTAACGCAGATCTGCCCTCCAACAACATGGTGGAAACAGTGCATAAATGAGAATTTCTGAGAAAAGGCATAAACAAGAACTGGCTGAGCCCTTCTAAATGTAGCCATGAATGACAGCAAATTTAAGAAAATGGTACAGAGAAGATCAGGCGATCTCCTGGTTTTCCACAGCTCTATAAACATCTTCTTCAGCTCTCTGGGTCTGTGTTGGTTTCTCACATCCTAAATTTCACATTGGCTTTCGAGTTCAAAAACAGAGCATAACTCAGCCCAAACAAGAGCACTTCCACCTGACTCTCTAACTCAGGCCAGATTATCTTAAAACTCATCCCAGGTTCATCAAAAGGTTTGCAAAACCACGGCGAACTTGGGCTGAGCTGGGGTGTGTAATGGGTTTCAGCTGCAACGACTTTCACCCGGTTTGGGGTTTGCTCACTGAAGTTTTCCCACAGTCCCCATTAGGGCTCAGATGGGAACTGCTGCTCCCCACCCACCTCTCTTATCTCTGCATCTCACAACTAATACTATTAAGCTAATGCATGTACTTTGCTCTTCAGCCATGGGAAACAATCCTCCTCCTGTCCCTTTGATTTCTGTATCGAACATGAAAACACGAACCTAGATTTGAGGGTTGCAGCATATTTTATAGTATTGGCCTCAACCAGGACTGTCTCACGGATAACAAAGGATAATTTTAGACCACATAGAAGGCTGAAGTTTTCTTGTAGGTTGAGATAATTTGGTGTTTGATATTCACATTTAGCCTAAAGGTGCCTGGAACTTGGTAAGCTCACAGCAATCACAGTAAGAGTTGGTTTCACCTTTGGCTCCTGGATCTGTATACTCCTTCAAGCACCTTTTTAAGGATAACTGTGCTTTGTGAGATTATCTCATCTCTACCTCCCTGAGGGTGGGTGGTGCCACAGAGCAAGAGAGAAATTAAGCCTGAACAGAGCTGGCATGAATTCCCAATTTTCATTCCGGTAGCCAGGCTAGTCCATTTGATGCTGCTCAGGCAGCTCAGTGAAGCCATTTGGCACAGTGACTCCGCGGGATTACCGAGGTGCCCTCCATGCCCATGTTCTCCATGGTTACCAACATAAAATTTAACCCAACACACCCAGTCACGCCAAAAGTGACACCAGCAGATGGGTTTGAACAACTGGAACCCACTGCCTAACAACTAAATAGAGCTGATTTGGGGGGTGTACAAGACAACTCAGCCTTCCTTCCCTCCCTGGGCTGACTTTTTTGCTAGCAACAGACACCGAAAACAGCAAAAACTTACTTGGGTTGCTACTTCTTCTAAGAAAAGTGTCTAGAAAAGCAAATTAGGAATTAGGGGAAGGTTGCACAACAGGAATGGAAAACGAACAGATTCAAGTCAAACCACAATCCAATAAAGAATTACCCACTTCAGCAAATAATGTTGACTTGAGTAATTGCTAAAAACCCTCAAGTAATAATTCTTCCTGATGCTATTTTTTAAATTTGGTGGTGATTGCTCTGGGAATGGTAATAACACTTTTACTGAGATCAACATTCAAAAATCATCTTGGATCTCTGCTGCAACATGCAATAGGCATCACCAGCCCTTCTGGCTCCCAAAGGGCTGTGGGGTTCTGTCCGTGGCTTCACTTTGGACCACAGATCTGAAGGGTCTGAAAGATTCTAAGGGGTCCTAAAGGACCCAAAGACACCCCACAGCCCAGCAGGCTCTTTCCAGCTCTGGCAGCCACATCCCCAAGGTCCTCTGGGCAGCAAAATCAGGTCCTGTTGTCCTTGCAGGTCAAGTGAAACCTGAAGACAACCCCTTGTCCTCCCACAGGACATCACGAGAGATTTCTACAGAGCTTAAGAGAGACAAAAGTATCCAGGATAATGAGTTTTGAGAGTCTGAATCAAAGCCTTGTGTTCATCTTTCTATTCACTGAGTTGCAATCAAGCTGTAAAATGGGGAATAAAATTCTTTTCACAGGAAAACTGATCTTGTCTTCCTAGTACTTCCCAGACTTTTAGGAGAACATTACTCTTCCTCACAGGGAAAGGAAGAGCTTATCCTTGTCACTTCTCTGCAAGAGATTTCCATGGGTCCACTTTAAAAAAATGTCACAGACTATCATGGGACTTGCTTGGGAATTTGAAATCAAACCAATTTTTCCAGTACAAAAAGGTGTTTCTGTAAAACCAATATTATCCAGGAGAAAGTATTGATTTTTTTTCTGGGAATATTCACCTCACTACCAGGAAACTGAGTTATTTTCTTCTGTGCCTATTCAAAGTTAACCAGAAATATTCAGATGGTCAGAATTACCCTGAAAAGTTCCACATTTCCAGTGCTTTTCCCACGGCAGGGCTTGTCTTGCTCTGAGCTCTATCCCAGACTCCAGACTATGGATGTCACCACACAGCACCATTCTCTGAGCAGCATTTGGAGTCAATCAGAGTGAATATAAAAATGCCAGCATGAACTCCTTATTTTCTTAAGTTGGTGTTAGTTTTTGGTTGGGTTTTTGTTGTTGTTGTTTTCTTGGGGTTTTTTTAAATTTCTTATTAAATTCAAATTTGCATCATTTCTTCTGGAAGAAAAAGTGCTGAACCGGAAAAATTTAAAGCTGGCCATTTCTGTCAGGTGGCCATTCCCATTTTTGTTCAACCAAGTCTTTAGTTCTTCTACTTTTTTTTTTTTCTTCCCCTAAGTTTTTGGGGTCTTTTTTGTTTTGGGGGTTTTTTTGGTTGTTGTTTGTTTGTCTGTTTGTTTGTTTTTACTTACTTTCTAAATGCCTATTTTATCAGCCCTTTATTTTTTTCTGATGCTCCTGAGGGTGAGCAGATCAATCCCACAGATTCTGGTCAGGCCAGGGGACAGATTTGGAATGCCTGCATCTCCTTCCTGCTTTTGCTCACTTTTTGGGCTGTTAGCACTCAGGGAATCACAGAGCAGTTTGGCTATACTTAACTAGGCACAAGAAATATATAAATGTTCAAACAAAAGGGCTGGAGCTAGCAAAAAACAAACCCATGCATGGCTCCTGCAGTGCAGAAACTCTAAATATTTCTGGCAGAATCCAGCTTTTTATGCTTATCCTCTACTTTACTTGTTTTCACTTTTGTTCAGTAAAGTAGAGCCCAGACTAAATACAGGAACAATTAGACCTGGAAAATATTTAAACTATTTATTTATCTGCTATTTGGCCAACCTGAATGTTTAACATCAGATATTTTTAGCTGGAAACTCTTTTTTTCTTCCCTCCCTTGCACATCCCACGCATTTTAGTGGTGAAGTTCCAGGGGTCTGTGGTTCCTTTCTGGAGGAGAGAGACTGACACTTAACACTTGGGGCAAGGTGAAGCGCTGGAACGTGGTAACTCCTCAGCACAAATGCAATTCAGAAGCAGCAGAAGCTGGGTTTTAGTGTGATGTGTAAATAAATAAGTTAAATAACATATATAAAATTACAGCCACACAAGTCAGGTCACTCCCTCCGACGTCACTGCATTTGAGACCCTTTTTTGGGAAATGTAGCTGTGCTCTTAGGATTTCTAAAATAGCCTGAAGTACTGGGTTTTGCAGCAGGATTTTAAGAGAGGCCCGGGATTTAGCACTCTTTTGGAAATCAGGTGGGAGTTCCCAGTGGTTCTTAATGCCCTTGGCTGAGAGCCATCCACAGCATGGGGCCAGGATGCCCAGGGAGATATTTCTGGAAAAACACCAGCAGTTGATAGAATAGCTCTCCCACTGGAGCTGCCTGTGGTCCCAGAGCTGCTGGAAGGGACTATGGCACAAACATGGGAGCACATCCAAGATCTCTCCAGCCAGGCCCCCTCCCTCTACAGGCACAGAAGGGAACATGTTGTCGAACACATTAAAAGGGGAAAAAAAAAAAAATTGCTAAAAGTGCAAATGGTTTTCAAGCTGTATAAATGTGAAATTAAATGTTCATTCCACGTTAAGCTTCATAGACTTAAGTATGAAGTCCCTTAAACTGAGCAAACCCACCTGTCAAACCAGCTCTCTGGGAGCGCTATCTGCCTGTAATGTCTCAGGATGTCCGGCTACCTCAGACCCGCACCAAAAAGCCTTCCTAAAAACTCCCCAAGAGCTTCAAAACCTCCGGGGTTTGCAGTCCTGGCAGAACTTTGCAAATGCATCTTGAAATTAAAGGTTGAATATAACATGAGAGGTGACCTGCTCAGACCCCTTTTTTTTTTTTTCCTTTCTCCTTTGCTTCTTAAAAACAAATCTTAAGACACTATTTTAAATTACCCACAAGTCAAATTGAACTCAGCCATGGATTGTAACTCAGGAATGAGGATTTTTCTGGATGGACAAAAATTAATACCGCACTCAAGTCATCAAATAAACCTATCTTCAGGCATCTAAGAAAATAATCAGCTGTCAACAAACAAAAATATCTTCTTCAACAACTGAGGGAAGCTTGTGTCCAGAAGTTCATCCAAGTCTTAATACAACTTTTGCTTTCTGGAGAAATAACACAAAACTGGCTCTTGCCCATTCCCACCTTTCCCTGCCCTTTTCTTCCCTGGTCTGTTCAGCTGCCAAACCCTGCACCACCATTTGCACTGGCTTTAAAAGCATGAGAAAGTGTTTTTAAGTAACAGAGACACTCCTGGATAAATTCTCCCTTGGGAAATAAAATCCATGAGCAGCCACTCCGTGTCTCGCGTTGTTTATGTGCCGCACGTGGAGCCGGGCTGCAGCCCAGGTCTGCAGGGCTCAGCCTGTGCAAAGCCAGCCCAGGTAAAATCAATAGGGGGAAAGGAAAAAGAAAGAGAATTATAGCAGATTCTGCTTGTAGTCAAACTCAGATAGATTAAAAAAAAATCCCTCAATTGAATAGATTTTGGGGCCAAGACCAGATGCTCATAAAACTTTGATAAAGACAGGATGAAATATGTGTGTGGAGGCTGGTTTGGTAACGCTTCCTTCACATTCACCCACTCCCTTCCTCTGCTGCCTCTTCCCAAACCAAAACATCCAAGTGGAGCTTTTCCACCCAGGGCAGGTTTCTGCCATCCTCCCACCCCTGTTTTCTTTATTTTTTTAAACATTTTGAGAAGCCTGGACCCAAGCTGGTCTCACCAAGTCCTATGCCAAGGGTCTTCTCAGGAGCACTCTGTGATAAGTCAAGCTTTGATGAACAGCAGACACCACCCACACACAGAAAGCATGGGGGGAGCTGGCAGTGTTGGTCCAAGAGCAAAATTTTTCCATAACAAACAATTCCTACGGATATTTCTTCAGTTTACTGATTCCCAGACTGCAGCATCTCCTTTCACAGCTCCTGTTCTGCTGCACACACAGATGATTAAAGCTCTGAGTGTCCCTCCTCCATCCCAGAATGGCATGGCCAAATGACGTGCAATTTGGAAAGCTGTAATTTTTTTCCCTGGTTCAGCAGCACCGCAATCCCAGAGGCTTGGTGGAGAGCACAGCGTCCAGCCCAGAGCAGTGCAGGTCTCCCTGTCACCACTGGCATCTCTCCCGTGCCGGTTGGCACTGGAAGGGACGTGGAACACCAGCCTGAGGGAGTCTGGGTCCAGCAGGTCCCCTGCTTTGAGCGGCCTTTCTGCCAGGCCGAGGTTTTCCCCCAAGACTTTGCCCAGGAACTCCCATCAGCACACTCAGGGTTACCTCAGAAAGATCATCCTGGCTCTAGAGTTACATCAGCAACTAAGTTCAGACAGCAACATGAATTTTCCCCCTCTATCCTCTAGACAAAGTAAAATTCAGACACGGGAAACTGGTAAATGCCTACCCTCCAGCACAGAACCTGCCTTTCCCTTTCCATGGCTCAGTCCTATAGCTTTTGTTTTTAGATTTTGCAATTTTGACAGTTAAAAATGCTTCTATCAATCGTGAGCAAAACCCAAAGATTTTTTTTAGGGTTTTTTTTTTGTTTTGTTTTTTTTTTTTTTTTTTTTAATTCATTAAACTGAAAATGCTTACAAATTGCTTCAGGCTGATGACAAATTGATTTTCTAAAATAATACTGATTATTCCAATAAAATTGAAATCAATTTTCAAACAAAAGTGTTTTCAGGAGCAGTCAGATTTAACAGCCTGCACAACAGGCGCGTGCTCGCACGCTGGGACCTCCTGAGAAAGGAGTCAGCAGCAAAGGTTCACCACATTCCTCCAAGGAAGCCAGGCTGGGATGGGCTGTCCTGTACATCCCAACAGATGTACATGGCTCCAGCAAAGCAATGTGGTCCTATGACCAAGCTGGAAGAACCAAGGGAATATGAACCAGCTCTCGTCTTCGCTCTGGCCGCTGATGCTCCAGGTCTGAGTGGCCCCAACACCCACTTTAGGTGGAAAACACATCTAAAGTGACACTAAATATCCAGGACTGAGTTGGAAAGTCAAATTTTCCCATTCAACATGTCCAGAGCACGGAGCTGCCTATGCACATCCACCAGAGAAGCTCCGACAACATCGGTGCGAGCCGGACATTCCCGCTCCTGGAGCGGCACTGACCGCCGCACGCCGGATGCACTAATGGGAAGGTCACAAAGCAAATATTAGCCAAAGCAATCAAGAACGCCAGGCGGAAATTCCCTCGGGAACGTGTCCCCTTATACCCCAGAAATTCAGGTTGGCAACTTGTGACAGGTACAATCTGGCTCCCATATGTCTCGCGCTCGGAGCGGAGGAATGTGTATCCATGCTCCTTCCATCACTATAACAACATGTCAAAAGAGCCACCTCTCAGCAGGAAGGCACACAGAAACACCAGGAAAAAAAAAAAAAAAAGGAAAGAAGAAAAGAATAAAACAACCCCTACCACACAGCACTTGGCACCAACCCTGGAAAACACACAGCCCTCGAAAAGCTGCACAGAGAGCAGGGTCTGCTCTTCCCATGGCTTTGCCACTGCCACAGTGTCTCGGTGACAGCTCCCAGGAGCACCAGAGCCAGACCCCATTCCCAGCATCTCACTGCAAGCACCACTGAACACCCTTGTTTAGTCCTGTTTTATAAGGTTGACAAGTTCTTTACAAACAAAGAGGTTTTCTCCTTCCTGATGACTCCTTATAATTCAGGCTGAGCTGGGATAGAGGAATTGGTTTGAGATTTTTGGTTTGAGGGCTTTTTTGCAATTCTGCGCTAGCCTCTGAAGAGCAATTTCCCACCTATCAACCAAGGGGGAAGTTAAATAAGTAACACCAGCCAAAGCCATGCTATTCCCATCACCTCTTAATGGCTGGATACTGGGTGCTGGAGCATGAGCATGCACAGGTAAAACCTCTACCCCTTTTTGCAGATTCCACCAAGCTGCTTTTTGCCATTTCCATTAATAAAGCCACTCCATTTGCCTCCAGTTTAATACCAGAGCTTTTGTTTCCTAGTAAACCTCCCTGTTCCTGCACATGACTCCATTCAAACAGGCCAATGCCTTCGGTGGTATCCCAAGCACAGCTGAGGGAAGGGTCGTTCCCATGTCGGATGTCAGGCTTGGATGGGGAGACACCCGACTTCTTCTGCAGGTTTTCCAACAAGTACTTGGGAGCAAAGGCTGTTTGGAGATGGCAGGGATAAGACACAAAACCATTCATTTACTGCAATAGCTTAACTGCACCCTCCCTCTCTCCTAATTCTCCTGAACTGGTGCAGTGTTTGGGACCAAATCTCTTTCCACCCGTACAAAACCTCCTTTGTTTTGAAGAGACCAACCCTGTAGCCCATAGTTGGAGGGGGAAAGGGGTTATTTAAAGATTGGTGTCACTGTCGCAGTCTCTTCCGAAGCAGGATCAACCTTGAGAACACACAAATTTTACGTTCACAAAGGCTGAAAAGACCAAACTGAGCAATTCCAACGAGTCCGTAAAGCCAGTTCAAACCAAGTCACAAGTGAACAGGAACATGACACAGAGTATGTCTGCTTAAAAACAGCTCAGAGGGTATCATCTATTTTAAGCCATGGACTTTTTTTCCCAGGCAAAGACTTATTTTTCCCCCTGCTTGGAAGCCTATAGCTTCCCAGAGCATCCTCACCCACGAGGCTGCTGATCAGCAGATCACAAACAATTTTATCAGT